>NC_138229.1:19038019-19083945 GCF_964197995.2 Scardinius erythrophthalmus | reverse complement strand
CACTGCACCCTCTGAGGAATGAGTCTCTTCATTTCAATATCAGAGCCAGAGGATGAGCAAGTTGGCACATTCAGACCAGGAGGCCAGCATTCAGTATTCTGCCTATTATCGAATATTATCTCGGTCAACCAGATCACTAAATGTTGATTTAAACTCTTGATATGCTGCCATCAGCTTTATGTTGAAAGTGTGACAAGCTGGACATGATATTAATATTTATGATAATTAAAAAAGATTAACATTTTGGAATCTTTACCATCATCCTGTATTACTTAATTACTTTGCTTTTGGCATCACCAACTGCTAAACAGAAGAGAGATTTATGATATTCTGACATCATTTAAATCAGAAAGGAATGCAGCAAAATTGGACTTGGAATGAAACCACATTCATCCCTAAAGCATTTATGCATAAAATATTCATTTCTTGGCATTCATGTGATATTGCTATGAATAACTAGACACAAAGCAATAAAAACAAGTGGCATATCAGGGGATTTGACAAACAACAATTACATCAAATTGACTTTAATTAAAAACTGATGAAACTATCATGTGATGTACAACCTCTGGTTCAAATGTGTGTGTGTGTGTGTGTGTGTGTGTGTGTGTGTGTGTGTGTGTGTGTGTGTGTGTGTTTGTATAGCTATCTTTGTGAGGACCTTCGTGAGTTTTTAACCTTTGGAGTGAGGACATTTTTGCAAAGTGAGGACATTTTGGCCGGTCCTCACTTTGTTTTCACTGTAATGGCCTCTGGAGGCTGAAAATAGGCTTCTCTCAAAGTTTCAGAGAGGTCCTCGAAAAGATAGTAAAATGAGAAAAAAGTGTGTGAATTTACCCCGGGCGTTCACACACATTTTGCTCTCTAGCGCCCCCACTGTCTTTTCACGTTTACTCCATTTTGCTCTCTAGCGCCCCCACTGTCTTTTCACGTTCACACACATTTTGCTCTCTAGCGCCCCCACTGTCTTTTCACGTGTACTGCATTTTCCATATATTTCAATGCATTATATCAGGAAGTTCTTCACATTTGCCACAGATGTTCACAAACTAAAAGATAAACTGAGTAGGTTTTGGGTCAAGGTCAAGATAACTATAACCACATGTTCTTCCCATTCTTGTGAATGTGGTATATCACGGAAGGAATTTATTTAATACAGATGTCCAGTTTCACTCACAAAATACTTTTAGGCCATAAATTAAGAATTGATTTGCTAATTTTGGACACATTTAAAAAAAGTATCTCGTCTAATAGGGTACAGTGATGAAATGCTGACACAAGGTTAAAGGTCAGCTTCAATGCAAAAACATGATTACCCTTTTAAAAATGATTAACTATAATCCACAAAAGACTGTAGCCATAGTTTAGTTAACCATTGCCATTTTTAGATATTATTGTATGTATAATAGTACAAAAACTAAGTTACCTTGGATAGCACAGTAAAACCATGGTTAATTTGCTCTGAAGAATAGACGTGTCTATTATAATTGTGTTTACTATAGTCACGGTTAAAATATTACTGCAGTAAAAGAGTGGTACATTTTAATAGAGGTATAATTTATTAACATGGATTACATATAATTTTCAGTGTTTTATTTAAAACTTTTTACATCCATATGCATTTACTTGCATAACAGGACAGATACACTAATGAAATATTAGTCCTGTAAAATTATTCCTTTTTGATTTTCCTTAAGAGTACAAAAGGACTTGATTTTTAGTGTATTTAGGCCCAGTTTAACAGACAGCTCGACTAAGCCAGGACTAGGCCTTAGTTAAATTAGGATATGTAAGTAGCTTTAATAAAATGGCTCTGATAAGTACATTACTGGTGTGAATCTTGAGAAAAAACAATGGCACTGACATTTTTAATATTTATCAGTGCAAGTTATTTAAAGTTAGACAGCTCTAACTTGAGTTTTACTTTAAGACTAGCCTTAAACCTTTCTGCCACTTCACTTCCTGTCTACTTACTGTCCTATCATAATACACACAAATCTTTGAAGATAAAGAAAGAAAAAAATCAGATTACCTGGGGCAGTTGTTTTCATGAATTCACCCTTACATCTGATGGAATAGAGTAAAATAATAAGGACAGTCTGAGGACAGTCTCCAAGTCTGGAGCTTCAGTCAAACCCAGAGTAGCTACTCTGTGTAAGCTAGGAGTAGGAAGCAGCAGAGAGCGAGGAGTCAGGTGCTGAGGGATGCAGAAAACCCCCGAGGTGAGACAGCTGTGTAAATACACCTCCTTCTACAGTATCTCTATCAATAAGTCACTCTCAATTCATCACATATTTGCTCAGAATCTCACTTTTTTAATGTTAATAAATAATTAATAATAATAATAATAATAATAATAAATAATACATGCAAGGTACTTCATGCTGATGCTTCAGTGAAAGACATGCATGTGTCAGACCACGAGGCACGCAATTCCTTGCATCTGTAAAAGCATAAATTTTATATTAAAAATAGTATACAAATTTAAAGGATATATATATATATATATATATATATATATATATATATATATATATATATATATATATATATATATATATTCATACTTTTGTAGAGCACCAAACCCCACTCCTACCCTGAACCTATCAACTTCTCAACAACGTAAAATTATATTAAGGAAAGCTATTAGTGGTTAAGATAAAACATTTTGTGAATATGTTATTTCTAAGACATTTTTATAAAAGCTACTTGAATATCATAATTGAAGGTCAAGTCCTGGATTAAGCTAAGCTCTGTCTGTGAAACCAGGGCCTAGTGTGAAAACAAAATGAGTGCAAATAATAAAATATATAAAATAAGGAAAAAGAACATGTGTTAATGCATATTGACAATAGCAAACATAAAATATAAAAAGGTAACACTACGCAAGCATACTCGTTTTGTATGAAGATGCATGTGCATTAATTAATAACATGTCCACATTAAAGCAGTCCATGCAGCGGGCTTAAACATTTAGCTCACAAACACCTAACAGTCCTGACTTCATTTACAATATTTCAAAATTCTGTTTTTAATAACTTACATGCCGTCTGTCGCGCGCGCTCCCGCTGCCAGCGTCTTCCGTTCGCGGTGATCCGTTCAAACCGCATTATTTGAATCATATTCGGTGAATCACTGAATCGTCAACATGAACGAACTAACAAATCTTTCAGTTGTGTTTAATGAACCGATTTAACAGTTTGATTGAAAAGAATCATTTGGTTCACGAATCGAACACCGCTTCTGCGTCTCGGAGCACGTGATGATTATTTCAAAATAATAAGAAACTACATGTGTTTATGAAATTCTTGCAATTAAACCTTGGCATCAAGCGAAATAAAAGTTTGTACAAATAAAAATTATTTGATAAATTAGAGATACTTCTACTAAAGTACATTAACAAAGTAACAATACTGACTGTTACATTACTGTCCACCCCAGCTAATTTGACAAATATGACGTTATGGATGAGCTTTTATTGTTTAGGCCCCATTTGACCTATTTTTAGTCACTTTTTGTCTGATAAAACTTGCTGGACATTCATTAATCGATGCATACCTGTGAGCTTTTGGCTTTTGTTTGTTTAAAGAGTGTAGATTTGTACACACTCATACAGGCTTTAACACCCCACTGCTGAATCATTAGGCTAACTGAAGAATATAGGCTTCCTTGAAACAAAAACAGGAGTTTGCTAAATTATGTTTGGTGTACAATGTGGATGAAGAAGTGCTGTTGTCTTGGGTTCCTCGAGTATCATATTAAGATAAAAAGTCTTTTTGAGCTTTTCTGAAGAATCACAGGCCTCTAGCTCTATTCAGATAGGATTATTTTTTACTAGAGTAGAAGAGTAGTGTAATATCACCTCAAGATGTCTGTAATTTTAATGGCCAACCCAGATAGCACACGTACGTCTGCAAGATGTCTGTTAAAGATGTCTTGATCTGGAAAGCATCTGCTGTGTGCAGACGTCTGTAAGATGTCAGTTTTACATACATTCTACATCATAAACATCTTAAAGACATCTAATAGACGTCTATTTGACATCTGATAGGAAACGTCCAATAGTTGTATTGCAGATGAGCAAACTACGTCTTGCAGATGTAAATATAGACGTCAAATAGACGTCTCCGAGATGTACCTGTGCTATCAGGGAATTCACATTTGATGAGAAATCTCAGTAAAACTGGGGTAACTCGATTTATGTTGTGCCTTTACATCCATGTCTTGTGACACATACACAGGTCAAATTGAATGATATATAAATTAATTTAATTAAATTCTGATTGGATTCTGTCAGAAAAAAAGGCATCTACGGAAGGCTAAAAGAAATGTTGTGCCTTCAACCTTCTTTTTGATCTGAATTGTATGTGGTAAACACTCGAGGTGTCTACTTTTAAACAGAAACTGACCAAATCTTTTCTGTCAACACAGGATTGTTAGCTGAGGTATTTTCGTTGACCTTTTTACACAAGGTAGAAGTTGGCATAATATGTCCTGATATTGTCTGTAATGATCTCTGATACGGCACTTTTGTACGAGACAAACACCACAGAGAAGCTCTGGTAATAATTTCTGTACTCCATCTCTAAATGTAAAACCTGTCCTGTCTGAACAGGGCTTGTGTGTCCTGCACACATTCTTGGATGGACTCACCATGCTGAAAAAACAGCATATGCTGGTAAGGTATGTTTTGGTGCTGGGATGCTGGTTTATGCTGGTCCTTTGCTGGTTTATGTTGGTCATGTTGCTGGTCAAGGACCAGCATAAACCAGCTAAAACCAGCATCCCAGCACCAAAACCTACCTAACCAGCATATGCTGTTTTTTTCACCTGAAAGTCTAGTCTGAGCTCTTTCAACTGAAAGAAACTTGCCCTGACTGAACTTAAAACATGTCACGGTCTTCGTTTTGTCTCAAGATGCACACCAGTAATGCTTTTTTCTAAGGTATATTCATAAAAATGTCTTAATTGAACTATTGCCTAATTCTGGTTTAGGCCAAGTCCTGTCTGTGAGACCCGGCCTTAAAGACTATCAGACGACCCTGCACAGTGAAAAAGGTGCTCAAGGCCCCCCGGTGCAATGAAGCGGGTCTCATTCAAATGTTTAGTGTGTCACATGACTAATCACTGCAAACTAATCAGTGAGCCCATGTAATGAACCACTTTTTTTGTTTTCTTGGTAAGGAAACTACCATGAATGCAAAAATGATATTTATATATAACACACACTAGAAGTCCTTTGCACAATCTGACATGTGCTTAATATTGAACCGGAAACCGGCCAGAGGAGAACTGGCCCCAACTAAGCCTGGTTTCTCCCAAGATGTTTTTTCTCCATTCTCTCACGAATGGGGTTTTGGTTCCTTGCCGCTGTCGCCTCTGGCTAGCTTAGTTCGGGGCCCCTTATTTCTAGTGATTATCATCATTTTGATTACAGAGACCATCTCTGCATTTGATGAATAAATAGTTTAATCTGGTCATTATACATTACCCTCACTCTATTCTCCTATTCGATAATGTTCAGTGCTTTGCTACAATCTGTATTGTTAAAAGCGCTATATAAATAAAAGTGATTGATTGATTAATATATATTATTGACAGAAAACCACCAAGTATATAAATAATATAATTATATAAAAATATATCAATATAATAATAAAAAATAAAAAAGGTTAATAATTAAAATAGGATTGGTTTCATTTATGCATCAAAAATTATAATCTAGTATTTATTCTAAAAGATACTTTCAAAATAATTACTTTAAAGTATATTTAGCTGGTTATAGATTTTTTATTATTATTTTACTTAAAGAGTTCCACATTGTATTAATAATTTGAGTACTTCACTACTGATCCATTGTAGTGTGTTCATGAATGTGCATTTAACTACAGCAATAGCTGCCGTTTTAATATTGTTCACATTAATTGGACTGACGGTTTGTGACTTCAAACACTGGAGAACATGCTCGTGATAGTTTGCTCAGTTGAGTCCTGATTAGGCCTTAATTGATGGCCACGCCCACCCCTCCCCCACTCCCCCCCTCCCCCACTCCCCGAACACCTGCACAGCGAGTGCCGCAGAAATGGAGCGATTGAAGAGGAGGATGGAGCGATTGCGTTTGCATCACGATAAATGCGCTGCTGCTGCTGCTGAACGACAGGTAAGACTTCACCATATTTGTCATCGCAATTATTTTATTTAATTTTGTATTGGTCATGATTGTCGTGTGGCGCGGTGGTTGTTAGAGTAACTTTACAGGTAACATTTTACGATCTAAGGCCTAGTTCTTAACCCAGCGGGCACATTAATATTTGACGTCGAATATTAGTCATTAAGATGCTGTAACATCACTTTAAATTAATTTTGAAGGGCAATTTTTACCAGTAATAATTAAGTGAAAATCCCACACTGAGATTGGTTTAATGTAAGTGGTTTAATTGGTTTTCTGTAGGTCAATATGTTTGTCGTTCGATTTTCACAAAATAAATATCAATTTTGTTTAGCCTCAGTTTGATTTGCAGGTCTGACCTGTTTTTAGACGTATTTTTTCCAATATCAGAGTTCGTGTAACTTGTGTGAGTGTTTGAGGGGGAGGGGGAGGGGCACGCGCTGGAAACAGTTTCAGTCAAGTAGAGAAGCGACAACTAATAACCAGGAGCTTTGACTTAGCTTTTCTCTCATATATATATATATATATATAATGCATTTCGTATTTTATTTATCTCATGGAAATAACTGAATGCTGAAACATTTGTCAAGTATTACTGTATAGCTTGTTAATTGTAACGTTACTGGAATAATTTTTAATCTTCTCTATGATGTGCAGGTATTGGAAGGAAAGTCAGCACAGGTATGTGTCTTTACAAAATCTTTTAATAGTCTTCAGAAACTAAGTTTTCAAATTAAACGACACCATGTGATCGCATAATACAAATCAATTAAAGGATCTAGAATCATTATAAGAAAAGAATGAGAGAACCGTTAATTCCTAGAAGCAGTGTGATTATTTGTGATGACATCCTTCTGTAAAATCTGAATTATTAGGGTTAGATTATTACTCATGGCTGTTAGTCCAGCCACATTTACGTGGGCTACAGTAGAGAATATGAGACAGATCTTTAACACTTTACCATTTAACAGTAAGTTGTCGTTTGGTAACATTATTTCATGCATTAAAGTAAAGGTTGACACAAATGTAAATTCTGTCATTAATAACTCACCCGCATGTTGTTCCAAACCCAAGACCTTCAGTCATCATCTTTGAAACAGAAGTGAAGCTATTTCTGATGAGGGCGATTAATTAAAGGGATAGTTCACCCAAAAATGAAAATGTGATGTGTATCTGCTTACCCCCAGGGCATCCAAGATGTAGGTGACTTTGTTTCCTCAGAAAAACACACACAGACAAATCCAAATGACACCCTGCGGCTCGTGACGATACACTGATGTCCTAAGACACCAAACCATAGGTTTTTGTAAGAAACTGATTAATATTTATATCATGTTTTACCTTTGATACACAGCAATGTCCATCTGTCCTGAGCACGAGCTCATCATCCGGCTCTTTACATGTGAACGCGTTCTGGCGTAGAATATGCAAACACCGGAAGGGAAACCGGTGATAAAAAACAGTCTCAGATGAGTTTGCGCAAGCAAACGTAATCTTTTAGCTTTAAATCGGTTTAAGCAAGTAATTACCACTTTGAATAGCCGCTATACCCACAACCTCTGTGCTCTGTGTAAACAATGAGTGTTGTACTCATGCGACGGATCGCTTCCGGTGTTAGCGTATTCTACGCCAGAGCGCTACACGAGTCACGAACCGGATGATGAGCTCGTGCTCAGGACAGATGGACATTGCTGTGTATCAAAGGTAAAACATGATATAAATATTAATCAGTTTCTTACAAAAACCTATGGTTTGGTGTCTTAGGACATCAGTGTATCGTCACGAGCCGCAGGGTGTCATTTGGATTTGTCTGTGTGTGTTTGTGTTTTTCTGAGGAAACAAAGTCACCTACATCTTGGATGCCCTGGGGGTAAGCAGATACACATCACATTTTCATTTTTGGGTGAACTATCCCTTTAATTAATCGCCCTCATCAGAAATAGCTTCACTTCTGTTTCAAAGATGATGAATGAAGGTCTTGGGTTTGGAACAACATGCGGGTGAGTTATTAATGACAGAATTTACATTTTTGGGTGAACTAACCCTTTAACTTACATGAACTAACAATGAGCAATACATTTGCTGCACTAACCCTAACCCTATATATAACGGTAAACAACCTTATCTGCCCTAGAGGAACAGTGTTTCTATCGCCGCTCACCAAACCATTCAAGAAAAAAGATGGAATAAAGATGACATCCCCCTCACCAAAAATGTGATTGCTCTGAGAGACCATCTCAGGATGGTAGAAGATGAAGCAAGAGCAAACCTGACACAGCAAATGAATTTACGAGCTTACAAGGCATTAAATGAGACCGTTCTAGCACAAGTTATTATTTTCAACAAGCGCCGTGAAGGCGAAGCATCTCGCTTAACTCTCGACACCTACAAGAAAGCGAGCACAAATGCCATTAATGAGGATATTTACAGTACATTGTCACCGCTGGAAAAGGAGTTGAGCAAGATATTAACTCGCATAGAAATCAGGGGCAAAAGAGGAAAAAAAGTTCCCGTTTTCTTGACTGAGAGAATGAAGGAGTCAATTAATTTGTTGGTCCAAAGGAGAGAAGAAGCTGGCGTACCTGCTGAGAATCCTTATCTGTTTGCAAGACCTGATGCGATGACAAACATACGTGGATGTGACTGCCTGCGAAAATATGCAAAAGAAAGTAAAACCGAAAACCCTGAACTCCTAAGATCAACAAAATTAAGAAAACAGGTCGCCACACTCTGCCAACTCTTGGACCTTACTGAACAAGAGCTGGAGCAAGTTGCAAGGTTCATGGGTCATGACATAAGAGTTCACTGTGACTTTTACAGACAGACGGACAAAACATTCCAAATTGCCAAAATAAGTAAGCTTCTGTTTGCAATGGAGCAAGGTACTGAAACCCTAAGAGGGAAGAACCTTGACACACTCCGTCCTTCAGTAAACGGTATGTATGCACTATGTATGTTTATTGCTGGTGCACTGTTTACTTTTTGGGTGGGGCTATGCAATCTTCTTGACCGTAACACTGGTTTAACGTGTCATAGAAATGTACTTTCACATAGACCAAGGGCTGGTCACAGACAGAGCTTAGCATAAGTCAGGCCATAGTTCAATTAGGACATTTGAGTAATTTTTTTATAAACATGCTTAGGAAAAACATCACTGCTGTGCATCTTAAGACAGAACAAAGGCTCTGGGATGTTTTAAGATTAGTCCGTGCAAGTTGCTTTCAGTTGAATCAGCTCAGATTTACATTTTAGTCTAGGACTAGGCTTAAATCTTGTCTGTGAAATCAGGGGAAAACGTGTAATTAATATATGTAGCTCACTTAATCAAAGTTACTTTTGTACTTCTGAGTTTTGGACCAAGATCAAGCACTAGTATTTGATTTTTAAAATCATTTATAGGTGAAAGTCCTTCTGTCTCACAGAGACAAACAAAAAAAGGAAGGCCGAAGAGAGGAAAAGAAGCAAATGAAGGTATAATTTCAATTTTAAATTTAATACTTGTCCATATAAACAGTAAACTTGTCCAGTAAATGTGACATTAATTGGAAGCACCTTTTGTAAAAAGGTGGAAAAGTCTAACTAGTAAAATGTGTATACGTCACAGTAACTACTAACATGAGTAATCTTACTCCTATAAATGATCTCCTCCACTGCATCAGCCGCATCATGTTCTTCATGTCACTTTTTGTTTTTCAGACACATGTTCTGAGCTCTTCTCTCCTCAGAAAGCCCCGGAGAGATGCAGTGAGGATGAGGGTTCAGATACAGCAGGTGAGTTTAAGTTTCTCCAGTCTCTGTGTACAGTGCAGAACCACACTAGATTCTGAACACAATCTCATTTCCACTAGATTCTAAGCCACAACAGTAGTCTTAGTCTAAAATATAGGCACAAAGTCTGAGCTGTTTGAACTGAAAGAAACTTGCACTGACTGACCTTTTAAAATATGCCCGTGCCTTTGTTTGTCTCAAAAAGCACACCAGTAATGTTGCTACTGTTACCCAATCCTTACTAGTCTCAAACATCCTCAATGGTGACACGTCGACGTCACTTCCCTGGTTTGGGAAAAGCAGGTAAAAGTCCACCTACTACGTCTGTGTGCATGTCAACTTGTGATGTGGGCGGAGTCTCGTGACATCACCTTGATTAAAATATAAAAAAAATTTTTCCTGAAGTAATAACAACTTAGTTTCACAATGTTTTTTTGTGAAATTGTTTTATCAACAAAATATCATTGCATTCGTCGTTAGATGCATCGCTTTCTGACAGGAAGTTGACATGCACACAGACGTAGTAGGTGGACATTTACCTGCTTTTCCCAAACCAGGGAAGTGACGTCGACGTGTCACCATTGAGGATGTTTGAGACTAGTAAGGATCGGGTAACAGTTGTTTTTAATACACTCATGGTGGACTTAATTTTTTTTCCAATGCAGCGTTTTGTGGGTACATACCCTATTTACACTACTGTAGAAAATTGGTAAGATTACTTGCACATTGAGTGGTGCAATTTACCAGATCCATCACATGTACCATGTACGGCAAACTTAAAAATACTGAGATATTCAGCTGAGCTAAGTTACTAATGTTATCACTCCTGTTACTAATGTTACTTAAAGTGCCTTTCTAATTACTCTGTCTGACAAGTAATTTAGATACTCCATAAATAACTTAATTATTCAAACTGTTAATTACATCTTAAACTCCCTATAAACCTTAAAGCATACTTTTTTTTATTGTCTAACTCTTTATTCTTTCAAAATAAGAACAGGGAATAGTTAAGTAAAACAAAACAAAAAACAACACTAAAACTTAAACATTTTAATAAAAAAAATTAACTTCTTTGGTTAACAAATAAACTTTTAAACTGAGTAATTCTAACATTCTAGCATTGAGCCTTTTAGAGTAATGAGTATCATTTAATTTCATATGCACTGATAAACTGTACATGTTTTTGTACAATAATTTACCTGCTCTTAAAAAAAAAAAAATTGTGCTGTCATTCATGCACGCATGCTTTTTTTTTTATTAGCACACAGTATATAAATAATATTCCAATGTTTTATATACTAATTTCTTATTGCCTAGCTCATTTTAAGCATCAACATCTGATCTAAACATTTCTAGACGCTCACATTTTAGTTGTTCAGGGAAAGCTCAACTACTAAAATCTATACAAGTTTGTGAAAACAGGTTAACTAAAAACCTGTCATACAGCAATATCTTGACCTCTTCTTTTTGGTATTGCCGTTCAGGAAGACCCATTTCATGATGATAATTTCTATTTTCTTAATTATAAAGTGTAGTGCTGTTTTTAAACTTGTAGTCAATCTATAATGTATTTGTCTAAAATCATTGATTAAAAATAAGTTGGTTCATTCTGCACTTTTCTCCTGTTTTTAGAGGTCCAATGAGTCCTAATAGAATTTAGAAATTGTGTAAATAAATGTCATTAAAAATGTATCTTATCTAATCTTGATGTCAGGCAGTGTTAGGTTTGATATGATGTTTGAACGAGGCTCAGGCGTTATCTGAACCGCTTCATAAGACCAGTTCAAACGCGTCTTAAAATACTCCACCATTAATGCTCATAGAGACTGGAGAGAGTCTGAGGTTTATCTGTGTACTCTCACAATAAAAACTGAAATAGTGTGTTAGTAAATAAAGCAGCTAGCACTTTCTGCTGTCTCTCCTCTTCTTCTGTGAACGTATTTGTGCTGGAGAGAGCATTGTAAATATAAATCAAAACTAAACACTGTTTTATTTCATTTGTTAATCTGTTAATTGAGTAAAATATCTCATGCATTTTTGTGCATGAAGTCTGTTTACAGAAAGTCTGCTCTTTAAGGACTGTTAATCACTCAGTGCTTCAGTACTGAACATCCCACAATCCCTGAGCTTCACTGTTTGCCTGTTTCAGATCGAGAGCAGACCAAGAAGCTCTCCTCATCAAAGAGGAAAAGAGTGGCTGAGCTCTTCTCTCCTCAGAAAGCCCCGGAGAGATGCATTGAGGATGAGGGTTCAGATACAGCAGGTGAGTTGGTGTTTGTGATGAAGTCCAGGTAACCATAAACACTTTAGTGTTGTCATCTGTCACTATCAGTGCTTCAGTACTGAACATCCCACAATCCCTGAGCTTCACTGTTTGCCTGTTTCAGATCGAGAGCAGACCAAGAAGCTCTCCTCATCAAAGAGGAAAAGAGTGGCTGAGCTCTTCTCTCCTCAGAAAGCCCCGGAGAGATGCATTGAGGATGAGGGTTCAGATACAGCAGGTGAGTTGGTGTTTGTGATGAAGTCCAGGTAACCATAAACACTTTAGTGTTGTCATCTGTCACTATCAGTGCTTCAGTACTGAACATCCCACAATCCCTGAGCTTCACTGTTTGCCTGTTTCAGATCGAGAGCAGACCAAGAAGCTCTCCTCATCAAAGAGGAAAAGAGTGGCTGAGCTCTTCTCTCCTCAGAAAGCCCCGGAGAGATGCATTGAGGATGAGGGTTCAGATACAGCAGGTGAGTTGGTGTTTGTGATGAAGTCCAGGTAACCATAAACACTTTAGTGTTGTCAGCTGTCACTATCAGTGCTTCAGTACTGAACATCCCACAATCCCTGAGCTTCACTGTTTGCCTGTTTCAGATCGAGAGCAGGCCAAGAAGCTCTCCTCATCAAAGAGGAAAAGAGTGGCTGAGCTCTTCTCTCCTCAGAAAGCCCCGGAGAGATGCATTGAGGATGAGGGTTCAGATACAGCAGGTGAGTTGGTGTTTGTGATGAAGTCCAGGTAACCATAAACACTTTAGTGTTGTCAGCTGTCACTATCAGTGCTTCAGTACTGAACATCCCACAATCCCTGAGCTTCACTGTTTGCCTGTTTCAGATCGAGAGCAGACCAAGAAGCTCTCCTCATCAAAGAGGAAAAGAGTGGCTGAGCTCTTCTCTCCTCAGAAAGCCCCAGAGAGATGCATTGAGGATGAGGGTTCAGATACAGCAGGTGAGTTGGTGTTTGTGATGAAGTCCAGGTAACCATAAACACTTTAGTGTTGTCATCTGTCACTATCAGTGCTTCAGTACTGAACATCCCACAATCCCTGAGCTTCACTGTTTGCCTGTTTCAGATCGAGAGCAGGCCAAGAAGCTCTCCTCATCAAAGAGGAAAAGAGTGGCTGAGCTCTTCTCTCCTCAGAAAGCCCCAGAGAGATGCATTGAGGATGAGGGTTCAGATACAGCAGGTGAGTTGGTGTTTGTGATGAAGTCCAGGTAACCATAAACACTTTAGTGTTGTCAGCTGTCACTATCAGTGCTTCAGTACTGAACATCCCACAATCCCTGAGCTTCACTGTTTGCCTGTTTCAGATCGAGAGCAGACCAAGAAGCTCTCCTCATCAAAGAGGAAAAGAGTGGCTGAGCTCTTCTCTCCTCAGAAAGCCCCAGAGAGATGCATTGAGGATGAGGGTTCAGATACAGCAGGTGAGTTGGTGTTTGTGATGAAGTCCAGGTAACCATAAACACTTTAGTGTTGTCAGCTTTCACTATCAGTGCTTCAGTACTGAACATCCCACAATCCCTGAGCTTCACTGTTTGTCTGTTTCAGATCGAGAGCAGGCCAAGAAGCTCTCCTCATCAAAGAGGAAAAGAGTGGCTGAGCTCTTCTCTCCTCAGAAAGCCCCGGAGAGATGCATTGAGGATGAGGGTTCAGATACAGCAGGTGAGTTGGTGTTTGTGATGAAGTCCAGGTAACCATAAACACTTTAGTGTTGTCAGCTGTCACTATCAGTGCTTCAGTACTGAACATCCCACAATCCCTGAGCTTCACTGTTTGCCTGTTTCAGATCGAGAGCAGACCAAGAAGCTCTCCTCATCAAAGAGGAAAAGAGTGGCTGAGCTCTTCTCTCCTCAGAAAGCCCCAGAGAGATGCATTGAGGATGAGGGTTCAGATACAGCAGGTGAGTTGGTGTTTGTGATGAAGTCCAGGTAACCATAAACACTTTAGTGTTGTCAGCTGTCACTATCAGTGCTTCAGTACTGAACATCCCACAATCCCTGAGCTTCACTGTTTGCCTGTTTCAGATCGAGAGCAGGCCAAGAAGCTCTCCTCATCAAAGAGGAAAAGAGAGGGGAAAAGGGCTAAAGGGAAAGCTAAGGGTAAGTTTTTATTATATCTTTGCTCCTTACAATTTTGATAACTGATGGATCTAAAGATTATTAGAACATTTATTTGTCTTTACAGCACCCCTGCCCTCCACATTTAGTATGTCTTCCTTAGCAGATACACCCAATTCAGGTCTTGCAGTCTCTACTAATGAGCTGATGAGTTAATGATTCGTAATGATGCATTGATTATAAAAGTGTTGACCACTTCCATAATGCTTAGGAAAAAAACAACGCCTTTTCATGGCAGGCTTTACATTTTACTTGGAGTTTAAAACTAGTAAAATAGGCCCACGGTTTGAGTATTTTCTTCAAAATAATCTTCAATTTAAATTTATTATTTTAATTGTATTTATATTACTAATAACATTTAGTTTAAACAAAAAACAAGACACTCCTAAAGTATCATGTTTAAAAAACAAACAAAAAACATTGAATAGGACTAGTCTAAAGCGTTTCTCAACTGGTGGGTCAGTTTCTGTTCAGTTTCTTACAAAAACCTATGGTTTGGTGTCTTAGGACATCAGTGTATCGTCACGAGCCGCAGGGTCATTTTAAGTTTGGCATTTTTCAGTGTTTCCTCAAAAATCAAGATGACAGATAATAGGCTAGTTTTCTGTTGATTTGGTTTTTATTTCTTTTTTTTATAGTTCAGCAATTTTAAGTTCAATTCTTGGGTGACTTTTTTTTTCCATTATTTTTATTTTTTTGCAAAAAAAAAGTCAAAAGCAAAAACTTCTTTACTTATTTATGACCATTTGTTCACTTCATATTTGTTAGTGTTTATGACTAATCCTGTTAATCTACATGCATTAATGCATTAATTATTTATTATTGTTATCATGTGGATTGCTGGCTTGTGGGGTGTGCATGCTATTTACAATCTCCCCAGGTCAGCAGAGTCCCAGAATGCCAGTGGGCGGGGCCTGTGGTGTGGTGATTTATAGCTATTGGTTGATGTCTTGCTCTAGAGGTGGTCACGTGCAGATATATTTGTCCATGTAACGTCATCAATCCCACAGTATCCAAACAAGCTGCGTTTGGCGCTTGATTGATTAAATGCTTTTGTTTGTAATGAGGAGGGCAACTTAAGCTATGAAACTTGCAGAATGTTTTAATGGTACAGAGACCTCTTAAGACTAGTTTGAGCCAGGTTTTTTTTTTGTTAGTACTGATGCATACTTAACAAATGGAATGAATTGGAACAAATATTTTTGAGGATAAAATTAGGACAAAATACTTTCTCTGACTGTGGACAAGTAAAAGCAGGTTAAGAAAGCTACATTTTGGTCTGTTTTTATTGTTCTGCAATCTGTATTGTCTTTGTCATTTGTAGAGATATCCGGAATAACACTGAGGAAACCATGGAGTGAAGCAGAGAGAAGGGCGGTAAACAAACATCTAGCAAGGTTTGTGGCAGAACAAAGAGTTCCTGGAAAAGCAGACTGCACGAGGTGCCTAGAAGAAGAGAAGGTCCTGAAGGAACGATCTTGGAAAGATGTTAAGAACTTTGTTTACAACACAATTGCTGCGGTGAAACGGAGGTCTGCTTCACGAATCCTTATGTTTTAAAAACGTCTGTGTTCGCCTTCAGTGTTAATTTGTGTTAACTGAATAAAAACGAGCTGTTCACTCTGGTTCATCTGCTTCGTCAAATTACACGAATAAAACAGTCTAACAAACGTTTAAGTAGACTGTTTTTAAAATACTTTTTTTTGCATTTCTCTAGTAGCTTAATGGTGACCAACAGGACAATGCTTAATCAATCACTTTCATTTATATAGCGCTTTTAACAATACAGATTGTAGCAAAGCACTGAAAATGACCAAATAGAAGAATAGAGTGATGGTAATGTATAATGACCAGATTAAACTATTTATTCTATCTTAATGCAACATGAAAAAAAAAAGCTCTGAGTCATTACTGAACTCATGTTTGTTCAGTTAAGTTAAATAATAACTTGGAGATGTTCATTCTAAAACAAATAAATAGATAAAAATAATGTACTAATTAATAAAAATATTCTAAAATAATTAAATCTGAAACGGACTCAATAGCGCCCCCCATGAAAATGTCCTCACTCAGGTGGTAAAAAACTGGGTCTTTTCCTTTGTTTTTTAAAGAATCTGAGGTGATAATGTGAATCACAGAGACATCTAGTGTTTAAATCTAGTCAACATTTACCTGTAGATGCAGCAGAAATGGTGGTCCTCAGTTTACAGGTTAATTTACCCGGACCTCACTATGACTGTCAAACAGGAATGTGTGTGTGTGTGTGTGTGTGTGTGTGTGTGTGTGTGTGTGTGTGTGTGTGTGTGTGTGTGTGTGTGTGTGTGTGTGTGTGTGTGATTTTCCTTGAACAGAAAGCTATCTTACCCAAAGAAGAATTGCACATATTAAAATGCTAAAAAGGCTCAGTATTTATTTATCCATTACTCCATTACTTTATTTATTTAAAAATGCCATTTTTATATTTTTCTGTAGTGCTGACCTAATGTTTTGTAGAACGTTTACATCTGTGCATTTCATTGTGCAAACATCATGCTTGTCAATAAATTTGAATAATATTTTATTCAGGAACTGTGGTGCTATGGAAATGACATGTGTGTCTGATTGTCATTGCTGTGAAACACCATCGCCCACATACCTCCCATTTTCCCTGTCCCGTCCCTCACAGGCCAGACACTGTTCTATCTATTTGCACACTGTCAGTCTCAAAAGCAAGTGGCCCTCTCCTTCTCCTTCTGGGCAAGTCCCTCCTGAGAGGCGGCCATTCCTGCCTGCTGGGATACTGACAGTTAACCTTTCGCTCAGAGATTTCTGGGAGCTCTGCCAGATTTTCCCACCCTGAATAGCTTTTTAAGAAAAAGCTGCAAACTTAACAGATCCTACATCCCATTAGCTTATACCTACAGAGTTACAAACCTCTGGTGGAGTGAACAAAGCTCATGACCTCTCCATGTGCAGCGTCTTGTCGTTCTTTAAACTTCTAAATACCCCACGCGAGGTATTCCATATTTGAGGTCATCGTAGTTGCCGTCATTGGCAAATTATACCGTTGCATGAAACAAGACTGAACACTACATATGGTATTGAGGTAATGAAAAAATATAAGTAAGCTCATCTCTTTTCTCCTACACACAGAATCAGTACAATAGCATTACAATGTCAATGGACGCAAATGAATATCCTGTCATTTATGGCATACATCATAAGACATCTCTGAACTTTTGATCCTCTCCAAGTCTTGAGAGATCTATTGTTAACCCAAAGACTTAGTGAACAATAGTGTTTGACACAGGGAATCTGGGATACAGTATGGGTGTCTCTCGTCCAATCTGGTAATTAAGTGGGGTGAGAGCCAGGAGGGGCTCAGCAGGGGCGATGCCTGGATGGTAGGGGTGCTTAAGTCACTGCAGGGTATGTAGGAGATCACAGAGAGCCAGAGACAGACACCCCACCAGGATACCAGGCTGCCTTTTGACATGCCAGGAGTGCGGAGGTGTCACCATGCTTGTGTGCAGATTTGGGATTGTGTCTCTAATTCATGGAGCCGAATGAAATGAGTTCCACCACTATATACTATACTATACTATAATGGGGCAAAGGAGTGAAAATAGTTTGGTCTTACCGTTGTAAAATTTTCAAATTTTATTATATATTGTTAGCTGAAAGGCTCTCACATAGCAAAACACAGGATAATGAATCTGTACTAATTACCAATGCTTGCAGAGTTGTCTTAAATTTCTCACAATACAGCTGTGAAAAAGTACACAGCATGAGCTACAAACTAATTAATTAAAATAATTTTACAGAGATTACTATCCACAGCAATTATGAGCCATTAGGTCAGTTTAGCAATGAAATTCTCAGTCTGCCCTAATGATAGCAAACCATTAAGTCCATTGTTCATAAGCCATTTAAGATTATTATATATTAATCATACTGAGAGCCTCTTTCGCTTTCCTCTTTTTTTTGTAAGACTCTGTAACGCAAGTTTACATTTGCCACAACAAAGAGTTTATAAAAATCTGATGCCATTTTTAATGAACCCCTGTCCTGCACATAAATATAAAAAACTGTCCAATTGGATATGAAAACATTCTCCCTTTGTATAAAATGAAAAAGAATTTATCAAACATCATTTAGGGGGAAAAAATTATACAGGGTCTTTAGGTTCAACAGTTTTTGAAAATTAAATCAAGGGCTTGCTCCCCAAAGAAATTGAGATCATATCATTACGACTATTATACTTTAATAATATGACATTAATTGAAAACCAAAGAGTGACCTGCTGGAACACACTTTTTCTCAGCAGTGCCTCTTACAAAAAAATGCCCCTTGGGTTCATTTACAGTAGTACTTACATTGGGAGCTAATAAGTAGAGTTAAATGAAAAAACGGGACAACGTTTTTAATTAGGGCAGTCATCCCTAAGAACAACATACTTCAAGTTGATGAGTGAGATTTCCATACTGCAAGGTATTATGCTGGTTTTGACCTACAAAAATGACTCAATATAAGGTCAAGGTCGAGAATCATCATGTCCTGCTGAGTGTCAAAATTAGAATGATTTGGAAGAACATAGAGCAAGTTGTCCTAATTTGACACACAATTACAATCAAAAGCCATTTAATCAATCTAAAACTATTTTAAACAGCATTTTGCTAATTATTATGCATGTAAGCTTTAATTAGTTAATATTAATTGAGAGGCTACTTGTAAAAATCCATTTGCCACAATGAAGGATCATTTCAAATGAACAATTAAAAGAAAAAGATGATGAGGAATGGTAAAAGGACCTAAAAGTGTTGGGATCGATTAAACACGCACATACACAAACACACACTCACAGTATACCAATAACAACACTTTCTACACTTAAATCATTTGAACAGCGGGCAACTTTTTGTCACTAAAACATTTGCAGAGGGCCATTACCCAAATCCTCAATTGAGAGGGTTCTTAAGGAGCTTAAGGGTCTTGAATCTCATAAGAGAGCAGTCTAAAGAGGCGCGTTCAGCTCCGCTGAGCCTTTAATAAGTGAGATACATCCCTGTCCCTCTGTGCACCTCTCTTTAGCTCACATTTCAGTCAGGACTTCAGCGGATGGCACTACTGAAAGTAAGGTGAAAAGGTCTCCTTTTCTTTGTACACAGATGATTTTTTGGTCAGTTCAGTGTCATTCCAAACTGCATAAAACAAAGTAAATGTAGTTGCTGGACACACTGAGGTCACTAATCTTATAAAGACGCGATTATTCAACTTGACTTAGTTCAAATTTTCAAAACCTTCTACATTCGTATTACAGAATGGAACTAATCTAGCAGCAATTTACCCAAGTTTGACATGTTTTGACATCATGTTAATCTAACAGGTGAAATTAATAGAAATGAGTCTGTCTTTATAATTTCACGAGGATTACAGGCAGAGAATTTACATTAATTGCCTATTAGTGCTTTCACAAGTTTCTTTTTTTTTTCTCCCGGACAGCAAAAACAGCCTCAGAACACGGCGTAATTTGAGATTTGGGGTTTACAGATGAGAACATCGACACATATGGTCTTGAACCACCAATGAACATGGCTACATCCCTAAATGCGTAATGTCATTTTACAACAAAGGAAAATGAAGCCGACGCACCGCTGATGCGTTTCCCTGCAGCTGGCAAATATCATGCTTACTGAAGTCACCGAAGTTACGCTGTGTAATCACGCTAATTAGGCTGAAAAGCTAAATTTTACATTTGTCCTCTTTTAAAACTAAATGAAACTTTATATCAAAAGTTAAAAATGATAAACATTCAATAAAATGTGGAGAATTTCTTACTTAAATAGGCTATTACAAATAACTTGTGGATAAAGACTGTTGTTGATAAAGATTTTTATTTAACCTATAGAATAAAAAAAAATAACTATAAAGATTACAAAAAGAAAGAAGAAAAGAACTCTGATTCCATATGAGACCATTTTTATATGGCCTATATGGGGGGGGAAGTTGGTGTGAAAAATAGCCTATATTTCCATATAATAGCCATAATTCGATAAGTTGATCGCAAGAAACATTAAGCAAGAACATTTTTAATATAAAGAACCAGGAAAATCAATAACTCAGTAGTTATTGGTTTGAAGATGGTTCCTTGAACACAAAGCGCAAGGGGGGAAAAACACTGAACAACTTTACATAAATAAGTTTTGTTGATTTAATGAGAAGATTCACTAAAAAAAGACAAAGTCTGTTCCACAAGTAGATCATTCTCTTATGGATTCCCACCATAAAAACAAACATCGCAGAATCTAGCTGTCAACTTTTGGATGAATAAATCAGCGATGTGGAACTTTTGCTCCAAAACCTGTCATCAACATTGGTTTACAGGGTTATTTTACATCTGAGTGATAGGCTAAGTTTAATTTCATTCGCAAGCTTAATATCCAATTTAAATGCATATGGTATTACAAGTGACACCGTTTTGCATACACTTTAAACATTAGGTGTAATGAGGTTTGGTGATGTCTGATAAAAGTTTAATCGTGAATGAGATGAAAATGTTTTTCCTATAGGCTAATTTTGGCACTTTGGCGACAGGTAGGCCTGATCAAACGGCTTCATATCTTTGAGGAATTATTTTAAAAAAGAGAATCAGAAGTAATTATTAAACTCACCCCCCAAAAAAAAAAAATAGCCTATTGCAAGGAAAGCAATTATTGTTCTGTTGTCGCTCTTTGTTTTGCCTGTTGTAGGTGTTTCAAGAATCCTTCCCAAGAGATGCCCAATGAGTTTTTTATTTCATTTTATTTTTTTATTAAAACTTGAGAATATAACAGACACAAAAAGACAACTGAAGACAAAATTACAACTAAAAAGCATTTCCTATTTAATTCGATTTTATCCTCATGATGCAGTTCTATCCTGACTAGGCTACTTACAGTAGGCTATGTGTGTTTGCTGGTTTGTTCTCAGCCTCAGCTCAGCCTTTTGTAGGCTATTACTTCACTCGTAGCACAAGGGTCTTTTACAGTACAGCAGTTTATCTGTCAAAGTTTGTAAATTTCAGACTAAAACGGCTGAATAGAGCTCTTTCAGCCATGCAGCAGAGTTTTACGGAGACATGTTAGACTACTGGGATTACTTTAATGGTGGTTTGTGATGTCACAGTGCAACATCCAATTAAAGCTCGTCCCCAATGACATTCTGACAGTGCCAAACCTTGCATGGCATCCTAGGTAAATTAGGTGAAATGTGGTTAATTTACCATTTTTTTTATATACGGTATAAAATAATTATAAGCCTCTATATTACAACACATTATTTTGCTCGATATAATGATTATGTGGGTTCTGTCAGCAACATTAACGACGAGCAAAAGAGCTGCATATTAACCATTATCAAAAAGCATTGAATAACTAAACTTGCATCAAGAGTTTAACTAAAGAAAAACCACAATATATTACGCCACATCTTTTTTAATTCAGGAGAATTATTATTACGTCAAAAATGAGAGGACATCATGAATAAAGTAATCTACAGTTCAAGTATAGCCAGCTGACCCCAACGACATGACCTCTCTATTCTCAAAGTTTCTCTTGCATAATGATATTTTGCCAATTTAGTTTACAAATAAGAAAAAAAATGTTTTTTTTTCCTTTTTATATGGGTTATAAGCTATAAAACCTTACAGCTTTTTTGATGATGTAACAACCATGTAAAAAAAATAAAAAATAAAAAAAACTTGATAAACAGAAAATAAAAACTTACGAACTTTTGAAGCAACTCAGTCGGTTTGTTCTGGTCACAGATGAAATCGAAATGTTTGTCAGAGGCTTCGTGTCATAGAATGACACTGGTGTGATGTTGTATGAATGACATGACCATGTCATTTCCTCCCCATTGAGACTCGCTGAGTCCTTTCACCAATATTATTAGCATCTGGGTCAGTCATTATTGTAGTCTATACAGAACAAAACGAACGAGGGGGTGAAGGAGACAGAGCATTTCCTCTCCTTGTGAGCTTTTCTGAATATTGATCTGAAATACATTAATATAGATGTTCGACTATAGCATAAGATGCATTTGTATCCCGCTTCAAGATCAAATGGCTGTCAAGGCGTATAGTGGAAATCCGAAAACGTCTGTAATAACTTCATGTAGCCTAAATGTCACATATTTTTATGACTTTAAACTTGGGTAATGGAGAACGTAACAAAAAACACAGCTTTTGACTGGCTGGAACTTTCTATTTTATGTGCTCACAAAGCGTTACCGCTATTGTGCAGCAGTCGGTTATGCCTGAGCTCAGATTCACAATGACAAACTTTTACAAAACAATAACGAGAAAGGATTTCGAGGCGCCCAGTTTTACTCTTACGGTCTTTTCACGCTGCCCTTTCTCTCCGTCGTGCTCTTTATTTCTCCAAAATAGGCTACATGCACACGAGGGGGGGGGGGAAATAGAAATAAAAATCGAAAAGATTCTGAGGGAAAACAAAGGGCAATACTTGCACGGATAATGGTGAAGTGAAAGAAACATTTCAGTTTCAAAAACAATACAATATTATTTAACGTTTGTTATGTTTCGTTATTCTTTATTCGTTATGATGTTTTCATAAATTCAAGGGTGCGCGCAAGACTTTAAACTTTTAGGAAAAACTAAAATATTTAGAACAAGATATCATAAAAACTCAATAGCCTATGTCTATATATATATATATATATATATATATATATATATATATATATATATATATATATATATATATATAATAGAGAATAAGATATAATAAACTCAATAGGCTGTGAAAATAATATATAGCCTATAAATTGATTTTTTTTTTTTCATAAAACTCAATATATAGGCTATATATATTTCACACAGAGTTTATTATGATATATTTTTCTCAAAAATGTTAATACATATTATGTAGACCACTGTGTATACCATTTAGATTTCTATAAAGCACATGCCTAAAGCATTGTACCGGAGGTCTATAGAAGGCTGTTTCGTTTTGTTATTGCATAACTACTTTTGACAAATGATTACAATTTATGGATTTATTAAACGAAACCATGCAACAGAAGTTAGACACAAAGCTCATTTTGAAATATTTCATTTTTTATTCAGCCCAATTTTCTTGACGTGCATATGTCAAACCCCAATATGAAATTATTTCTTGAAAAAAATCAATGTAAATCATTCTCAGCTTGTTTTAACTGACCTATACGGTCTGACGAACAATTAGCAAAAACAGTGTCTTTCAATTTCATCTGTGATTGGCGACTCAGGCAAGTCCAAGTATGCTGCTACAAACAGCATATTGAAGAGATTTTAGTTCGTTTCCATGTCTATTGCAAATGGTCTCATAATTTCGGCTAACCTGAAATTGATCTCAAGATATTTGTGGATCTTTAAGGCATGCAAATGTAGGTCACTTGAGGATGAGGAATAAATATAGCTTATGCGATGTTAGCATATCCCATAAACTAAGATTATTAGGTAGAAAGTTTGACACGGCATAACCTTTCATTGCTGAAAATAAATAGCCTAAACCAAAACAGCATTGAGAACTGTGCGCAAAGTGATCGTTTTCGACAGTGGTGATGTGAGATTTGGAGAACTGAATGAACAGCATCCGATGTAGCCTACACCTGTTGCACAAGTCGCTTATATCTGAGGGACCCGAACAGCTGTCCCCTTCCACGTCATCCCGCGAGGCTTAAGACATCTGAAGTTGGCCAGCTACTGAAAATCGACTGTGGCTTCCATTTGGGATTTGTTATTTAATGTGAGTTGCCTATGAAGTGCTTTGTAAGTTATTTGTTTACAACAAAGTTGTAATCGCTTTTTCATAAATTCAAACTTATCCCAAGCCCGGGACATGTGAAAACAAGTTATTAGTTCATTAATTTAGTATGATACAGTTTGATTTATATGATGCAGGCCAACTAATGAAGCCACTTATAGCGTTATACGTCTAACTATGGGACATCCGATATTCGATGTGCTATTAATCATCAATAGCAATCGATTCGGTAATATTTCAAAACAAAAAATTATTCACATGAAAATAAACACTCACTTAAACTTGTTCATTTGATGAGCCACTTTTTCTGTGTTGAATTGGGGATTTTAGACCGTCTTTACCCAACCTACATACATAGGCCTACACACACACACACACACACACACACACACACACACACACACACACACACACACACACACACACACACACACACACACACACACACACACACACACACACACACACACACACACACACACACACACACACACACACACACACTGTCATTACATTGTTTGGAGCATAAGAAACAAACTGAAGACATTTTTGGAAAAATATATTTTATTTAATATATATTGTATTCCTAAGGACACCAGGACCCATTTATTAATAAAACTAAAAGACATGAATAGGCAAAAACTTTGAAACATGAATAGGTTTGTTTTTTCATTCATCAATCAATTTTTAGGTTTCAAGTTTTTTTTTTATCCAAACTGTGAATAAAGTTGATTCTTAGCTGTTATAAAATATATAACATAATGATTTGATATACAATTTTACTTTATGCAATATTCGTGTAAACATTGTCATAAATGCCATTCCCATTCTATGCAATGCACACTGTATCTAATTTGCATAATTTTCTCTTGGGGCAATAATGAAAAAAAAAAAATACTGTAATAATGGGAGTAATTTGGAATATTTTCATATATCTCATATTTCATAAGAATATTGATATTTATTTCCCTATTCACTTGTGTCACCCAAAATGCCTTATAAACACAAGTCCTGGTGTCCTCTACTGAGGTCATGGATGATGCCCTGTTTCATATAGCCTAACAGAATATTCTGATTTAAAACCCCATAACGTTTTCCTGAGATGTTGATTTCTGACAAACAAGTTGAAAATAAGTCAGATTTAAATGATAATTACAAAATATGATCATATTTCCATAAGTGTGCTACATTTGACCATTCAGTTATTTTTATAGAACAAGGAGAGGGAGTAGTCATGGTTACACCTCCAAACATTTGGCATCACTGCAAAGCCCTGAATGTGCTCTTTACAGGACATCCATGACTTAAAACCGTGACTTGTATGTTGTCAGAGAAATTATAATGTCCTCTACAGAGAAAAAACTCCATTGCTGGGTCTCAGGAGGATATGATGAACAGATTTAAAAGCTCAACACAAACATTACACCCAGTGGAAATACCGGAACATAACAATAGAATTATATGAATATGTATCAGAAGTTCACAGTCTGAAACAGGAAATGGTCAGTAACCTTTATCTTCATCCTCTGAGTCCCTCAAGGTTTTCCCCCCTATTTCTTCAGTTGGTTTTCAAAAGGCCAACAGGAAGCTGGGGGATCCCGTGTGACCCCAGCATTGTTCTAGGCCCGATATCACATCCATTGACTGGGTCACATCTGTGCTGATCTGAGCTCTATGATCTGTGAGCTGGCAAAAGCCCTTGCACGCATTCACAAATCCCTCTTTGCTTCTGCGACCTTTTGTAATGGGGAAAAACAGAAACTAGACTTTCGTAAATGTTTTGGAAACCCCAAAAAGGACCGCATTCTAAAGACAACGCTTATCAAAGCTACAATTAAACTAAAGCGCACTATTCTACTTACTATTCAAGTATAGCCTACTATATATTTGTTCGACTTTTAATAGGTCGAGATAGGCATTATTAAATTTGATTAATTACAAAAGACACATGAAGATCTTAAGTATGTTCATGTTAAAGTCTCGAGGACTCAACCCTGATCCTGAACTGGAGATGCTACATTTAATAGTCTACGAACAAGCCTTTATTTTCTGTTTTGTGAAATGGTAAAAAAAAAAAAAAAAAAAGAATTAGCGGGCTGTAGCTAGCCTAAGACAACGCGATTCAAGAGTGTTAATCCTCAAGGCTTTCTCTTGGATAAAAAAGGTGCATCAAATTACTCAGAGCCGCAATATGACAGCTTTTAAAAGTGTTGTGTTTCTGTAACAATCTTTGTTATGACTGGCCTGGGAAAGTGACAAATGTCACATTTTAGGCTTACCATTTTACTTTCAAAAATGACTTAAAAATTCAATTTAGAAGTAAACATTCTTAATTTATCAGCGTTTTCCTGTCTTTACAAAACAAACATAGTTGTAATACCTTATAAAAATCATATTTAACTCGTATAGCCTATTGAACGAAAACTAAATTTGAATGCACATGTAGCCTACAACTTAACACATAATAAGTTAACAGGGAAATAACCAAGAACAGTTCACCCTTATTATTTTTCATATGGTTTTACATTACTGACTCTATTCTCGACAAAATTTGAAGTGGGTATTTGTGTTCATAAATTAGAGAAAGCGCGAGAAGGCATAAATCACTGCTAGTTATTGCCACTTACAACACGCATGCACATAACATGCATTAGGGTAGACTATTATCATAAATGAAAAAAAATAATAGTAATAATAATTTCAAACGTGCCTTATAGCCCAGAGTCTGTGTGTACATAATATATAAATGATTTAAACAAAACATAGCCTACTCAAAACACACTACAGCAAACACATGTTTTTGCAAGTGCCCTTAACAGGTCTCTGCATAACTTAAAATAGGTTTAAAATTTTAATAAGATTAATAAAATACTTGAAATTACGCTAACTGAAGACATTATCAGTAGCCTATAGCCACATGGGCTAAGCAAAATGAGCGCAATATCTATTCATTCATCCAATGTACATAAAGTACCCAGAAATTAAAGGCTACACTTTTGATCTTTAAGTGTTATGCATCAACTAGGCTATATAAAAGTCACTTTTATTCTAACGCCTGCTCTTTTGTGGCCAATGATGACCTCACAGATAATGCTCACCGTGATCGAACACCTAACATTCAGACGTCACACCAAGTCAGCAACTTATTTTGATGCACACACGATTCTAAACAAGAAGTATTATGTCTATTTTCATTCAAAGACTGAGTGTTGCATTCATGTTTTCATAAATGTATCTATCACATGAATGATTGTGGCATGTAAACTGTTTATGTAGCCTACATTGAACAGTGTGTAGCCTAGGCCTAGATAGACTTGACATAGATTTATCTAAACTTACTGTGATGAAATAAAGCCGAGGGTCCCGTAAAGTAAAAAATGAAAACGAAAGGCTATAGTCCACAATTCCCCAGGGACGAATAGAAAAAGGTGAGCACGAGAGTGAGGGTAGGCTACCTTAGCTCTACTAATACTCTGTAGGCTATAGCTTAGCTAAATACCACACTATGGGCCATGCGTCTTTCTGTTAGTCAATTTGATTTTCAACAAGGCCAAAAACCTGTCCTGAAACTTCCCAATAAGCTCACTTCCAAAGTGGTCGCTGGTTTCATTTTGACGCTCCAGGACACAACGCACGCTCCAAAGATCACTGTTGGTTTGCTTCGCTAGTTTCTTTTGAAGCGCCACAGCTATTTAGCCTACTCCTATTTAAAACTACTGAAGTGAATTGCTTTTCGTCATTATGTTCCACAAAACAGATGAAATAAAGCGATTGATTTAACGAAATATTTTGGACACGAATAGCCTACCCTTGTTTAAAAGATACAAGAACATTAACACACAATACGCCAGACCAATAGGCACATTGCACTAGGCTACTAACATTTCAAATGATGGCGTTTTGTTTTAAGCTATATTAATAACGAGAAATATAAAGCCTAATGTAGGCCTAAAACTTTAATTCTGACAAAATAAACGGACGGTCAATCAAAATATTTGTTTTGAGTGAAGATGGATGTGCGTAATTAAATTTAATTACGCGGACTTAAATACACATAGGCTATAGCCTACCTAGGCTTCTGACTTTACCGTGATGCACAGCAATTCATAATGTAGAATAATGTGGCTACGAAATTATGAAATTGGACAGAGTGTGACCTACTAGCCTACCACCGAATTACGTGTAAAACTGAACACACCCCTCCCCCAGTACGATCTAAACGATAGTTTCACGAGACTGCTCAAAAAGATAGCGATTCCACACACAGGCAAATAAACGTGTTGGTCAAATAATTTGTTGCTCGGGACTGGAGTTAGTGATTTGAAAATGCAAAATATTGGAAAACATTTCTGGGCAATAAAGTAGCTACTATCGCTTTAAGTATTGAGAATAAGGCGAGGTTGGATGCTGTCATTTACTCGAGAGTCACTGGGTCATGTGATAAAATTTCGCTCCATTTATTGGACAAAGGCACGTGTCTAGGATACCGGACTGCGACGTCACCCGGGGGACTCGTATTAAAAATAAGAACAAAAATCCGTAGTGAAAGTATTCCAGAGCCAGTTTGCGTTTCCTTGTTTACTAGAGCAGGTCTACTGCTTTGATACTGCATATATTAAATTGCCTGTATGTTTTATAAAGTAGATATAAAGACATCTGCAAGGGGCACACTGTGGAATTAATTTTTAAAACTATGTTTTTTCTTTCTACGCACACAAGGCGGTTTCGTCGTATTTAACCGACAAAAGAATCTGAAAAAGGGATTTGTCCTTTTTTCCTGTTTGTTTCTCTTTGCAGTGAGACAAAAAATAAGGAAAATATAGGCTACAACAAAAACTGGAACACAAACATACGTGTGTGTGTGTGTGCGCGCGAGAGAGAAAGGGGTTAAAAAGAACATTTGGAGAGTTTCACTATGGAAGAAAATGATCAAAGCAACAGAGATGTGGAGCGTCAGGATTCGGGCGATGAGTCCAATAGGGCTATTCTACCCCTGTTGCAGGCTCCTGGAAACCTACTCCCTCACAGAATCACCAACTTTTACATCGACAACATTTTAAGACCAGACTTTGGTCGCAGGAAAGAAGGAACCAGACGCGACGAAATTAATATAGTTGAAAGAGAGAACCGTTGTCCATCGGCTCCCGGATCAGGACAGGTAGGAGCTCCAGTGTCCGGGGAAGGAACCTCGAGCCCTCACCCAGTAAGCGCGTCTAAAAAAACTGATATTACTGCAGACGCATCTCTGAAAGCCCGTGCAGAGACTGTAGATCAATGTTTAAGCTCAGATTCGGATTGCTCCCAAAGTAACGCTGGGCAGACGAACAAACCAATGCTTTGGCCTGCTTGGGTATATTGCACAAGATATTCAGACAGACCTTCATCAGGTAAGAATATATTTTATTTCTTTTTTGTTCAAAGTTATTTTTATGTAGCCTACTCAAAAAGTGCGCACCTGGTTTGTCTTGAAAGTGAACAAATAACAAACAAAAAAAGTTTTGCTTGTAAACTATTACAGACATTTTGTCGATTAAAATGGGGCACTTAAACGAAGAGCAAATGTTCTTTATGTAGCCTATGTGAAACGGCCCGCCAAGAGTCAGGGAGTTCTCTTTTGTGGAATCTATTCTCTTTTAAATAAACAGGAATAACTAAATTTTTATTATGATTTAAAATCTAATATTTACAAACATTTTAAATAGACACAAAAATATTTGCTGCAGTAGTCGATGTGTACAACTATTTTATTTTATTACTAGGCTACTATTATAGGCTATTTGTTTTTCACCGTAATTATCATCCGAATTATGATTATTATTATTTATTATTTTAGAGGCATAGTTTTACGTAATCACTTGAAAACCCTAAAAACAACAATGTTAGTTTCATGGTGCAATATAGCCATTCGTTTATGTTCGACTTGACATTTCTTGAGTTGTTAAATAAAAGGAAGAAATAGGCCTAATAAAATAATACAACATTAAGATTGGTAGTTATGGTAAATTTTTGCCTTTATTTATTTATTTTAAATATAACGGGTAGTTTTGCGCCATTGTTACTTCGATGTCTTTGTTGATATTTAATTAGCATATTTTTGACAATGGAGTTGGACGCACCACGGAAGCTAAATGCTAAAGCAGATCTTTTCAAAACTAGCTCCTGAAATAAATATAGCCGAGGTAGCTATTATTACCGCACTAACCGGCACAATTTCGTATGATTTTAGACAATATTAATTAAAAAATTTTGGATTTTCGATCAACTAATTTCAAATGAAGTTCAAATGGCGCACAAAACGGCCTTCCGAAAAAGTAGCAAAGCAAGTTGTCACGGCGAAACTTATCTGATTAATAGGGCTATTCTACAACAATTTTGCGCGAATAATATTAAAACATTTCAAATATGCAATCCGGAAACACAATTTGACCAAAGTTTTTAGACAACGAAACCGACTACTCATAGCCTAGGCCTGGTGAATATTTGGACAGGTCACACTAACTTGGTGTAGCCTATAACCCTCTTGTCATGTTGAGAGTAGCCTATAGCCTACGTTTAATGCGAAGGCTATACTTAAATTGATTTTCGATCATACGACGTGAAAAGATTAATATTATATCATGGCAGTCGAAATATACGCTATAGAAATCAGCTTAAGCTTAATAAAAAATAGGGTGCGAGAAAGGGCTCATCTCATAGGCTGCAGATCAATCTATTGTCAGCATTCATGCCACGCGGAACGCGGGTGTATTGGAGTAGCTTATCCAATAATGAACTAAAAATGGAATATATGGAGTGGGGAAGCTACTAGCGTTAAACGAAAGGTGCTACTCTTGTAGCAAGTTTATAAAAAAACGTTCTCTTATAAACGTAGTTCCTATGGCAACAGAGAGAGGGTAAAACCTCTTTCACCCCTCCTTTTCTGGCAGTCACCCCCACCCTCACCACTACACCATGCTCCCATAGTAAAACTAGAGCAGACTCCTTGAAACATTCGATCTGAAAGAATAGGCATACTTGCTCCCATTATAACTTTAAACAACACTTTATTATTAGACAACATTATGTAGGCTATTATTGCAGCCTATTTTTTAGGCTATTAGGCAAATACTGATAATAGGCTAATACATCATTAATATATGCATTTTACGGCACGATCGAAACGTAATCTCTTTCATTATATTCTGAAATGCAGGACCAAGATCCCGCAAACCAAAGAAGAAAAATCCAACCAAGGAAGACAAGCGTCCAAGAACAGCCTTCACTGCGGAGCAACTCCAGAGACTCAAGAATGAATTCCAGAATAACCGTTACCTGACGGAGCAAAGGAGGCAAGCTTTGGCCCAGGAACTCGGCCTCAACGAGTCTCAAATCAAAATCTGGTTTCAGAACAAAAGAGCGAAGATTAAAAAAGCTACGGGGAGCAAAAACTCACTTGCATTACACCTGATGGCACAGGGACTATACAATCACGCCACAAATACAAAGGACGACAAATCAGACAGCGATTAACGTGAAGGACAGGACATCTAAAATGCAATAATTCTAAACAAGGGCCAGTGTACAAAATACCAGCATTAAACGAATGAAAACTATATGTATGAGATCATATGATTCTGCAATATTATATGTATATATACTTTATGTGTACGGTGGTGTAAAACCTTTTCAATTAATATCACTGCTGTACACTGACTGAAACTTCAGATAGTGCGCAAGGAAAAGGACGCTTCTTTATTTAAAAAAGGGGAGCGATTTGATTGACACTTGACGTTGAGCCACATGTGAACGTGTTTAATCCATGCTGAAGTCCAAAGATTTTTCCTGCTGCATTCAGGCAACTGTGATTTAAAATAAATGGTAAAAAAAAGAAAAAAAAAGAAAAAAAAATGTTTTATCTGATCTAGATGTTTGTTTCCATGTATATTTTTATTAGTCCTGAATGAATGTTTTACTTTGACTTGAGTTGTTAAGACAACATTGCATAACATCATATCATGCTTCAAATAATTCAGTATATTGTATTTAAAAGATCTATGGTCTAAAATATATCCGTCAAGGATGGTACACATCAAATGTCCTCACATTTTCAGGAAATAGTTCAGACGTCTGAATGCATATGAGTCAGCAAACCTCAAAACTACTTCTAATCCAAGTACTTGACTTAATTTGCTGTCTGTTAATTTAGCTGGGAATGTTCAATAAAAGTTCTCACATATTCTTTTCCCAAACGGATATCCGGCAAGTTTTTCGTTTGATGGAGCATCCCTGACTTTTATTTTTATTTTAAGCTTCGCATGAAATTATAATCATTACTTGGCTGAAAAATACAAATAAATTTCTAAGTAAAATAAGTTGAATATTACCATTTAAAATGTTGACACCGGTGAATATATTAAGAAAGTCTGCAACTGTCGTTTTTTCTTCTTTTTCGTACTTTTACTTAAAAAAGGCTAATTTACATAGGCTATTATGAAAACGATGGATCATCATCAGCATTGTCAGCCTCCACAATACGTTTCAATAACGTTTTGTAAATTAAACACACTCTTGATTTAGAAAAAAAGAAGATCTGAACTTTAGCAAAACGCGAGAGTAAGAAACTATTTTAAACAACCCTATCTCTAAAAGATAAATAATCTGCAGTAGGCCCTATATGCATGTATGAAAAGTGAAGAGACCATTTCATTTCTTTTCCCCCATCTTTATTTCATATCAGTTTCAATATTTAGTGTAGCATTAAACTGAGGCCATTTGTAGCCTACGTCGTTTATTTGTGTAAGAGTTTCAAAAGAGAACTGGAAGGCACTACGATTTATTGTAGAAGCTTTTAAATGTTTTCAAATGGAAATAAATATCTGAAAAAAAGGCATTAACTACATTGCATTAATGACAAAAGCATAAACTTAACTTTAAATGGTGATTGGTACTTTTCACTAAATCAAATTCAGATGCTAAAAGTAGGCGGGGCATATAGACCAAGAGGTTCTTTACCCATCTCAAAATGTTAAGGTAAAATAGACCAAGGGCCTACAGTGGGATGCAACAATGAGTATACCTATACAACCAAAAGAGTTGTCCTTGATTCCCCAATAATTTGTTTGAATCGCTCTGCACAAGCACGAATAAAATTCACGTTGGCACAACTTAACTGCGTGTACACGATGACGCTATCGGTAGCCTACAACATTTTAGAAAAGTAAACGATGAAAACTTTTAGCAATTAGTCTATTAAAAGTTTGCAAAATTATGTAGGCTAAAACAAAAAAAGTAAAAGTTCGTATGATGGTATAGCCTAAAGTTTATAGCGCAAAACATAGTGAAACACGAAAAAAGTTTTGATAGGCCTATAGATTATTATGGGACATGATACACATCTGGTTTTTCCCCATATTTGTTTAGTTGCAACAAAATATCTAAACTATAGGCTACAGTCTAAAGCCAACTTGAGTCCACATGTCGACACTTGGGGGAGTTCAAATGCTGCTACATGTAACTTCAGTCATATATATATATATATATATATATATATATATATATATATATATATATATATATATACACTTAAAAAAAGCCTATTCAGACAGAAAAAAAAACTTCGAAGAGAACTAATAGGCCTATAATAGTTAGTTTAAGACTTTAAAAACTGTAACACGTTTTAGTTCAACAACGTCTAATTTAGACCCAAGAATTCAATGATCACCTCTTAAATGACAAAGTTACCCAAAGCGTCCAAAAAGTAAATCTATGCAAAATTTTGTGCAAATAGGCCTATACTCCAAAGTAAAATTAATTTGAAATGCTATCGGTATTGATTTAAACTCAAATAACGCACGGGGTTTCGTTGGTTTTGTAAACCTTACAATAAACTTTACACATACAATTCAGTGTTAGGCTACCTGATGTCACGAAAACATTTCAAGAAAAGTCGTATTAGTAAAAAGGTCCTACACAAAAGGCGAGCTATCTCTGAGAACCATTCCCAGCATTGACCTGTTCATCAATGCCAGAGAATCTCATCTGCATTTCTATTCTTGCCAAGCTTGTATGTGGAAGTAACGCCCAACGGCCACTGACTTGATGAGCTTCACTGGGAAGAAAAAGGCAGTTGCCGCTCAGACGCGCAGCGAGGCTCCTGAATAAAGTCTGTGGCCGGGAGACCCCGTTGAAGGTCAAAGCCTCCTGTCACAGCTGCAGGTGGCTCGTTTCACTTCGCCTACATTTCATCACCTCTGAATTCTGCACGGATATTTCTTAAAGGGATGGCATTAATTGGTTTCATTTCAAACACCAACAGAACGTTTCTGCAACCCAAGTTGAGATGAAATGGTGTGAGGAGATGAGAAGATCTCACATCCAGCTCTGCATCTAGGATGCAGGAAAATCTCAGGATCTCACCCTTCCTCAAGCTGTTTTGTCCAAAAAATCATACCACCAACTTTTGGCTGCTTGTCTGGACAGATAGAATATGAAGCTCAAAAGGCTGGCTTAAAAGTTTGGTGTCCATCCCAGCTCCCAATAGATATAGCAGTCCCTCAGAGTACCCTGCTTTGGATATTAATTCTTCAAAGATTTGTCTTTGATAACACACACACACAATTTTCCTCTCCCTAAACAGGTCTTTCCAAAGTCTGAACAGCTTGGGTTCCTAAGGCCAGTCACTCTTTAAACAACAAACAACAAAAAAACACACATAGACCGGTGCTGATCTCCCTTGTCTGCGTATCACAGAAAGGCCTATCTTGTCCCCATTCCAAAGAAGTCATATATCTATAGTTTTTGAATGCATCCTAGTCAAACTTGAATATGCAATGAAGAGCTGGGGCTTTGTGGCGGAAATATAATTAAGGCAGTGAAAGATGTAGAGGGTGAAGAATGGGGATGACATCAGGCCAATTTCACACTTGGCACTCGGATGGCCAAGCCAAAGCCAGGCTCTTGCCACGCAACACAGATCAAAGCACACTGCCAGTTCAGAAAAAGCAAAAAAGGATTTAAGTATGCTAATCTCCAGGACAAATATATTTTAATCTTGTTAGAATACAAGTTAACGCCACAGCTCAGCGGTTGAACTTTATAGCGAATTTAAGGGAGAGATCAAATTTCACTTACATTTTTTTCAATGTGTAGAACTTCTGGTCCATTCTGACTGACTTGGGGGTAATTTTACAAAATGGTTAATCATCCAGTTGATGTGATCAGCAAAAAAAGCATTGCGTTCAGTGAGGACGTCTCCACTCTAGGGCAGGCAAGTCATTCAAGCTAGCAAAGCATTTTGATTGCATGGGAAATTGATGTTTGCTTGTCCAGTTCCCTTTGTTTGGAGTCATAGCCCACTGCACCTTAGTAACACTTGATCTGTCAAACTTAAGCTCAAAGCACATACACGGAACTGGTTAAACACAATTGAAGTAAGCCACTTTGTAAGGTCACAACCAACTTTTTAAACAGCAAGCAGTTTCCTGAAGGGGGCCAGTTACATACACAAATTTAAGTTTAGCATGAAAAAAGAGAAAGAAAAACAAATGATCTGAAAAATTTAAATCTTCCAAGAACAGCAAAATTCATCTGACGGTTAATAGTCTTCAACCACCAGATAATAACTTTGAACTTGCTGTTTGATGGCGTTCACTAGCTGATCTAGTATTTTTGGGACCAAAAACCTTTATTTTTTTTTGTCTTTTAGCCATTTAATCCCAATGTTACTAGCAAAAATTTAAATTTAGAATTTTTGCATTAAATAAAAAAAATATTTTATAAATTATATTCTTTGGATTTCAAAAAAAAGTTTTCAAAGTTCTTTATTAAATCTAGGCTGACTAAAAACTGACTGATTTTGCTAAAAAAAAAAAAAAAATTGTTTTTAAATTGTAGAAAACGGTACAATAACTACATTATTCATTTACGTAAACTGATCAAACATAGAACACCCAAGTATTATATTTCCCAAAAGAAAACGGAATCATCCTGAACATTTCCTTGTGATATCTATCATTTTCCGACCGTGCGCATGGAGCAGACTTGTGTTAAACAATGCAACATTATCAGAGAAAGCAGGGAGTATTGTCATTTTCCCCCTCAGTGATTTGGCTGACACCCATATCCAGGCTAACTCACAGAGCTAAGCAATCATGGCGTCTCTTGCTCCTTTACTCTCCCAAAACAGGACCTGCCCCTGCGCTGCTGCCACAGTGGCGCATGCGTAGTTCTGCATGGAGGGAGCTGTGAGGGAAGGGTGCGAAAGGCATGCCATCATGCTTACCCAGCGGCCATGTTCAAAAGCCCGACTAGGACAGACATGGGACATCAGAACCAAACAAGCAGACTGTGCTGTGAAATGATTTGGGATGATAAAGCTTATGGGTTTACTGTCACACCTAACCTGCCAGTTAACAGTTCTTCAGACAAATCATTCTGAATTAGGAAAAGTGTGCGAAGTATAAAAACAAACGACTCATTTCACCATTGTATTTGAAACATTTTATTTCCTTTTATCAAGAATTAACCCATCATAAATGACACCAGAATACCTATGCTATGTCAAGTCCACTGAAACAAGAGGTTAAAAATATTTGATAATGCAATTAAACATATACATTACATGCCATTAGAAGGCAATCAGTTTAAGATAAATTTAGTCTTCACACACATATTAAATGTGTGTGTATTTATAAAACGGTGATTTCAGGTATAAATACAGGCAATTTCCAAGTAAAAATTAAAGTGGAAGAGTGTGTCCACTACTCAGCAGTGAAAACTCATTCATTTGTAATACATTTTTCATTTCATTATTCATTTATAACACTAATATAAAATCATTTTTATTATCAAAATTTGTAGTAACAACAACAACAACAACAACAACAAATCAAAACTATAGCATACTTAAGGAACATTTTTGTGTCTCCATTTTTTGTCCGTGTTTTGGAGTGTTCTTCAGCAGACACTGATGTGAAACTAAAGTTCACTGTGCTGAAAAACAGAGCTCTTGCAGTGACCTGGATATGCAAAGAAAACAACAAAGGCATACAATTACTGAAGCAATTACACACACACGTTTACTTAGCTATCTAAATGGGGATATTCCATAGGCGTAATGGTTTTTATACTATAAAAACTGTATATTCCATCCCCTTTACATTAACCCTACCCCTAAAACTAGCCATCACACAAAACTTTCTTTAAAAAAAAAAAAAAAAAACCTGTTACTTACCAGATTTACAAAAGAGGATGTCCCTAAAGGGAGGTTTTGGTCATTTCTGGGTATAAATGTCCCAAAAATATAGTTAAGTAGATACACTTCTGAAATACTATTTCAGAGTGACTTCTTATTCTTATAAAACTACTTGCATAACCAGATCAACATTACTCCAAGATTTAAATCTGGCAGGTGCAAGGCTGATTTTTTTTTATAACAGCATCTAAAAATTATGCATTACATTTAAATTTACTAAGTGCATTGAAGGAATAAATTAAAATTAGATACATAACCTAGCTAAGAAAACAAAATTTCAGCATAGTGCATATAAATTTAACATGAATTTCTGTACACTTTCCCATTCTTTAGCTAACAATAATAATAATAGTGATATTTCAGAAAGCTACATATTTTAAAAATCGCCTTCTACATTTAGTTTCATTCTAGCAAAATGTCTTTTTACACTATTCCATTTAGACTAAGGACTTTTAGTAGATTTAGATTTAAAATCTAGTAGATTTTAGTTTTTATGAAGTTTGTGAATTGCAGATTTTACAGGAAATCAGTGAATATTGTCTGAGGCATAGTGTGGAAAAGCCTACATTTAGATAATACACCTCATAGGGTTAAAAGTCTGCAATCTGATTTAAAAATAAAATAAAAAATAAATACAAAAAACAATTGTGAAATAATCGTTTAAACACAATAAAAAAAATCAATGTCAAGCATACAGAGAAAAAAAAACACTTTACACACTGCATTAATATTTGCATGCAGAAAAATCACTAAAAGTGTAAAGCAAAATCTGGAAAACAATGCACAATGCAAAGCAAGTCAACACTATGGTTTAGGTTTTCTGCATTAACATGCTGAATAGTGAACAAAAGACGGTATATCACATCATACATAAATACCTGATACTTCACTGCACAATGTCTTAGCCACACGGTCTGCCTCACTGGCGAAGAGAGAGATGATATCATCTTCCAACTCTTCCACAATGCTTTCACACTGCAATATACATTTCAAAAATATAGTTAGCATTCTATAAGCATGTTGACAGAAAATAAGCAGAAATCATTCACAACAGTAAAAACACATGAACACAGTAATGGGCAGCCATCTTTAGTGCTATAGTGTTAGCAAGTCTGCCATCTTGGACGGTTCACGGGGCAACTTGCAGGCAAATGGCATGAAGTCATTTTACTCTGGTCTATAATTTCAGTCATCTTGTGTATAAAAAATAAAATACAAAAACTAAATGAAACGATTCCAAAATGAAAGCTTATACAGTACGGATGTCCTAGACCTTTATCATTTGTATTTAATTAAAATACAAATATAACAAAAAGTAAATAAAAAATAAATAAAAAAATAAATTAAATAAAAAACAAACAAAAATGATTTATTGTAGAGCCATCTCATTTTGTTTAGGAAAAAGACAGGTATCAATGATTCATGCAATACGTTAAGTTTTCAAAGGGTTTTCAGAAAAAAAAACAGTTTAATAAAATATGATTTGTAACTGTTATAGGATAAAAAAAAGAATATTAATGTAATTTACATGGAAATTGGATGATGAACTGGGAAACGCACTTTTTTTTGTTATATCAAAAATAAATACAAATCTATACAATGAAAAACATATAAAATTGATACTCACAGCAAACTTCAAGGCACTGGAACTCTCTGGACCATCAAACTTAAAATTTTTGAAATCCGGAAAATTCCCGGCATCATTTCCTCTGGGTGCAAACCTCTTGTAGCTCTTCTCTTTGGTGTCCGGGTCCTCATAGAGAGCATAATCGCTCATGCTATTGCAAACTTCCTCCAGCAGTTCAGTTAAGTGAGTTTCGGACCTAGCAAGAGGAACCTATCGGAAAAAGATTTCAGAATAATAATAAAAAAAATGTAGAAAAAGTTGACCAAGTTAGCAAATCGGCCTTTTTAAACAACAATAAAAAATAAAATAAAAATCGTGGCTAAACCCTGGCTAAAAAATAACAGGGCGCTGAGGTCATTTAGATGACCTTTTTCTTCCGTTCCCATTTAAACACATCCCCTGTGCCACGACGCTGACTTTTAACCTGCATCTCCAAAGTTGCAAAAGTAGAACCCCTTGCCTTGGCAACAGAACAAAAACACACTGTGGTGTCTAGACAGGTCAAGGTGCACCCTGCTCCCGCCCCTTTGGCCTCCCCCGGAAGGAGAAAGGGGAAAGGGTGACGGGGGGCGGAGAAAGTGAAAGGACTGGAGAGCGGGGGGTAAGCAGTGGGGAGGGGAGTTGTCAACAGCAGCCAAGTGCAGGGTAAACAGTGGAGTCCCATCCTTTGGTTCTCTTGGGCAGCTCATCTCTTCCACCCTCCAATGATCAAAGCAGGAAGTCTTCCTTGTCAGGCCAGTCAAAGGCTGGCGGGGTTGGGGGCGAGGGGGTTATTGGAAAGAGGACAGGTTGCAGATGAGCTGGATTTTCTTGCGATGTAGATATATCCCTGACCCCATTGTCCCCTTTCAGACACAGTATGGACCCTTCCGGTCTCACTGATTACATTATGAGGGTGTCTCTACCCCCTCCACTCTTGTGAGGCTCGGTGACATAAAGAGGCTTCCGTGGCTCGCTGCCATCTGGTCACAAAATAAGATAAAAGGTCCCATGGAAGGACAGCAACCTATCCACACATCCCCCATCTTTTTAATTAAAAAGCTGAATGCGGATGGATGGACCGCAAGATAAGACAATTTATGAACAACTATGGGTGCAAAAATCTTTGAACGAAGGAGCCGATCGCTTGACTATCGATGCAGGGTCATGAAAAAACGCAATATTGTTCACCCGGACTTTTAACCCGAGCGTTATTAAACAATGAGGGTGTAATGTCACCCTCAGCATAAAAATGGATTATCATATTTGAGATCTACACCAATTACACTTTTAAATTCAACTCATTAAACTTTAGGACACTTTAGGCTAACCATCAGAGAACAATAAGAGAGATTCTTTCATACACAAAAGTCCAAAAGCAATAAAAATCTCGCCTTTGGATCTAGCAGAGGATGGCTTGTGTGCCGCATCCTCTGCCGAGTCCTTATCATGCAATCCTGAAAATGGTGGGGAATTAAATTCCTCCCCGTAACAGTCTGAAGGGTTTGAATAGAAGCTGTCAATAAAGAATTTCTGTAGGAATAAAGAGAGGGGGGGCTAGGCGGCCCAGGCAGAGAAAAGGCTTCTCAGGGATGCCATCCTTCACTGAATTCCCATTGGAGAGCCAGGCATCATTGTAGTATTGGGACACAGGGCATTTTTGCTGCCTTAATTCCCTAAAAAAAAATTGTTTCTGAACATGCACACACACACAAAAAAAGCATATAGAGTAGATATAGGACCCAATCAAAAGTTTTCATAATTATTTATACATAAATTGACCTTTTAGCAAAAGCCGTCGAAGGTTATCTTTGGTGAATCTGCAAAAAACATGGGGGCACATCGCAGGGGTTCACCTACAGCTTCTGGGCAAGTGAACCAAGCCAAGTATGAAAAGAGAAACAGGGAGGGATTTGGGGAGCTTTAATTAGCATTTATTTTTAAGTGAAGCCACTCTCAGGGAACAGTGAGCGAGTTCTGCTACACTGCTTCTGCTTTGCTTCCTTATTATTGAAGAGAGATGGGATAATCAGGAACCAAAGACCAAAGCAGTCAGATGGAAGAAGTCGACAAGGATCGAGTTTCATTTTCCGGCACCTCATGGTGGTTATGCGCGATAAGTGAACATGCTTGACGTTTAACCTGGCATGGACATGTAGAGTGCGAAACGGTTTCACTCTTTACATTTATCACTTGTTTACAGCGGCAGCTTTACTGTCAGTTAAGGCTCTCTTTGGACTCGTTACATATGGCTACACGGTTCTAGAATCTCACCCTTAGCTTTCCACTTGATCTGGAATGAAAGATAAAAACTTGATATTGACCAAAATCATGATGTTACAGCTCCCTGAGCAGCAATTTAAAGCATAATATGCAATTAAAACCCAAATTCCTGACTTCACCTCAATGAGCTGATAAATGACAAATTAAGAAAAAAGACAGATGCATGAAACAAAAAATTAAGTACCTCATTAATCAACTGTTTCAACTGCACTGAAGCAAGACACAAAATATTTAACAGGCTTTCTTTCTAATCACTAACAATACCTGTATGTTAGTTTTTGTTTTTACCTAGACAGTGTACATGAATCCATATTAAAATTCAGGCTTGATGAAGTTCTATCATCATTTGGGGCAGAGCATTACTTGCGTTAACGTTTCGCATCATACAGGCTGACAAACATTTTATTCACAGTTGAAATAGCTTGAGAGGTGAGGGGAAAAGTCAGAACTGAACAAACACTTGTTATTAGGCAGCAGTTACAATCAAAAAGGGATTAACCCCTAATCAATAGTGGAGTCAGGGACCTAATGACAGTCCCTGGATACCAGGGGTCAGGGCTTAGAGTTCATTGGGTCTGACCTTTACATATTGACACCACTGTTGAGAAGGAAACAGTGAAAATGGCTCCCTTTACTCAAGTAAACAGAACAAGCTTTTAAACACCAGGAAATATTAAAGAGCAAAGAAAAGCAACTAAGCACTAAATAAATACACAAATCTCGAAGATAAATACAATTAAGTACTTAAGGAAAAAGTAAAACTAAGTATAATCGTAGAATATTTATTCGTCAGAGTTTTAATAAAAATAGCTCATTATAAATGTAGTGGTGGTGGAGACTGCAAAACTGGGGCACCAACAGGAAGGACACAAGCTCTATCCTGGGAACAGTTAAAACTTTTCACAATTTATCACCATCAATGTTGTGCTCTTGAGCAAGACAAACCCCAGGTTGCCTGTCTGCATTACCCTGAACGAAGAGCAAATGTTGAGGTTAAAAAAAAACAACTAAGCATTACTCCTTTGCAACTGATTCAGACACTATTAAAAGTTGTTTTGTTGATAATTGTAACTATTTTTGTAATTTATTTAGGATTTTCTAAACTTTATACTTAAGAAAATGCCTTATCGATTTTAAAATGTCTCCGGCATGATAATATTTACATACAGACAAGGTGATCGGTCTTCTTAAATATATTTGCATCCTGAATAACGATTGGCCTTGTCTCTTTCATTAGTGCCTTCATCCGGCACAGTGATTGATTCTTATGTGCAGAGCACAACACAGAAAGTGTAAAACCTAAATGTTTCAACAACTTTGACACCATTCTCTTGTTGCCTTGCAAGCACTGAAATGTCAATCAGAAAAACTAGTTCGCTTCGAAACTGGATGCAGCATCATTGGTTGTGAGCAATTAACACTGAATCACACCTTTTTGTCTGTAAGACTTCCGTCGGGTTGAAGTCTGAATCCACCAACATGAATCATCTTTTTTGGATCAGTTTGACTGATTGAATAGTTTAGCTCCTCTGCAATCGCCACACAGGCTAGAAAAGAAAGAAAAAAAAATTAACTGCAATCATTCTATAATCATTTAAACCTCAATAGTAGACAAAAAAATCTTGGAAAAATACATCAAGTAAAAATATTTCCAGCTGGAATGAACTTTGTATAATATTAACTTTGTATAATAGAAACTTGGTATACGCACTGCAATAAATATGTCTAAATCACAATTTTAAAGCAGTATTTATATCAGTAAATACAGCAACATTACTATGCTTGTACTACTATGCCTACTTGTACAATTAATGAACCTAGGTTGCTAATCATGGCTCGTAGTTAAATAATCTGAACTAGAATCAGTTTTGTATCAATGAATAAAATTGTTTACCTGCGTGCACTTTTTTTAATGGAAAAAATAGCAATGACAAAAAAAATGCACTAGCTATGCTTCTGGTAAAATCTTGAGTTTGCTGGTGCTTAGTCATGCTTGCTATATTTCCATGGCAACTGTCAAACCTGGGCGGAGCTTAAAGTAGGCTTTATCTGAGCCAAGCTTGGCACCCTTTGACTTTCCAAAAAAGCTTGGTTCTAGCACAAGTTTTATTATTTCGCAATACAAGTAATATTTTATATTATGAACCAGCACGGCTTTTTTGAAATAATCTTAGTCTTTCCATGTGACCAGAATGGAATACACATCTAAATTGTACATTCACCAAACAAATTAACTTCGGAATCCTCTGAAAGTAAGAAATGAAATCTATTCGCATACAAGACCGTAGAAATAGATTGTTTCAGTGTTTGGTTCATGTTGGGCTTTCAAAAGATTTCTACATGACATTTATATTTATGATTAATCTGAAAAAGTGAGTCAACAAAATTAACCAATTAAACATATTTGCTTGACTAGATTTAGAACAACGGTTTAGGTTGGAAGACACATTTATAATTGGAGGCAAGTAAAAAAAAAGACATGTTTCAAGTTAATATGTGGAAATTACAGTAAAAGAACATCCATCAACTAAAGACTTGTACTGAAGATAATATTCATACTGTAAAGTAATTACAACTATAATCTAAATCAGCTTGGAACAAACAACTGAAACTTGCACAAAACAATAATGCAATTTAGCCCTTAAATATGACGACACTTACGTTGAGTTTTATTGTTTTAAAAAACTGCAAGTAATTTGTGAAACCAAAACACAGCTAATAAAGTAATTAATGCAGCAAGTTGTGATAAAACACACACATACATATTGTAATTAACACATTATGGAAGAGACCAAAGTATGGACTATTTAAAAAAAAGTGAACTTGATCTAGTCCGATTTAAAACGATATAAAAATATTCATTTATTATTTAGAGCTCACTCCAAGTACTTTGATTATATCAAAGTCAAGCTGACAAACGCACTAAAATCGTTATACAATTTTAAACACATTTTTCCAAGATGAGATAAAGGAAATCAATAGTACTCTTAATTATAACAATACATTTAACTTCATGCAGCAGATATTATAAGTGTTTAAACAAGTGGTGTAACGTAGGTCACACATGAATAAAAACTGCTCTACTTACTGAAAGTTTTACTCAGCAGGCTTATCTCAAAGTGGAGGCTTTTTTTTGCAGACATACTTTTTAAACAAGCATAATCAGTTGGCACTGAGCATGTGGTTGTTTGCCGTAAAATATATTTTTTTAAATAAAACATAGGGATGAATTTGAACTGTTTACAGAGCATTTTAGTCAGTGAAAAAATGTAAACCTGAACGAAACAACATTGTTGTACATGTTGAACTAGGAGAAACACAAATAAGTTTCACCCTGTTCAGTTTATGGCCTCACTTTGAACAAAAAAAAAAAAAAAAAATCAGAGTAGAGATTTAGTAAATTTGGTATTTAGCATTGTTTGTCTTTCCAAAAGGTCAAAGATTTCATGCATAAATTAAGTGAAGAATTGCTCAATAAGAATCATGGGGGGTTGGACAGAACAGAACCATTTATAAAAAATATTGCTGAATATAATTATGTGAATTAAGTAATTATGGGAAAAGACATTAAGAAAATAGATATATGTACAGCTATCTTAACCATTACTACTTGATCAAACTACTTCATGATTCTGAATAAACTAGCATTTATTGCACATGCTCCCGCATTTATCTGCTCTAATGTCACATAATGCTTAAAATCATGGTGATGACATTTTAAAAGAGAGTGGAAATTAACTGGGTAAGTGTGTTGGAGTGACCAGCTCACTCATCACCTGCATTACAGGCCATCTCTCTCTGTGTGTGTGTGTGTGTGTGTGTGTGTGTGTGTGTGTGTGTGTGTGTGTGTGTGTGTGTGTGTGTGTGTGTGTGTGTGTGTGTGTGTGTGGAAAGGCCACATAACATTAACTCACCTGAACAGTACAATGCTTCATCTTTCTTTGACTCTGTTGAACTGGGCAACATGAACACTGCCACAAGAACAAGGCAAACCTGTTTAATCCATGGTGACATGCTGGTCTCCTGAATTAGGAAAACATGGATTAATGGAAATTGCATTAATCCATTTTATATAGACTTACATTCTGAGAAATTGTACTGAAAGTACATCACAAACAGAAAAAAATCCCAGTTTGAGTGGACAACTGTATAACTGTGTAAAATATCTAACTTTTAAGCAAACACTCAGCTATTATACAAATATATCCAAATTGGCACACACAAGATAGCCAACGGTTTGGGTCTATCAGCTTTGCATATTAAAGCTAGTGTCTGGTGTTCAGAGGGCCGTTTGGACAAAAATATGGGAAATATTATGGCGTAAAACATCAGTGGTCTACTAGGGATAACAAATCTATGAAATGCCACAATTACAATGAGTACACATTTGAAATATATATTTTAAACAAACAAGTTTCTCTGACAACAGTGAGTGTCAACATTACTAAATTCTTTGAATGGAAATAACAATGGTCTAAAAAAGTATGTGGCATCTCGCTCAAGAGAGAATTAAAAAATATATAGCCTACAAGCATTTTTAGTAATGGTCAACACCCAGAAAACGTAGGCTATAATGCTATAATATACCTCCTTTTTTTTACATTGTTTCTAAGGTGTATTCTATGCATATTGATCTTGAAGTTCTACAATCAGTTGACTTTACAATCTAAAAAAATAAAAAATAAATAATAATCTGAATG